>NC_056766.1:22415000-22427500 GCF_018687715.1 Carya illinoinensis | reverse complement strand
TACATGGTGTGCTTGCATAGTCAACCCCCTTGAGCCTTCATAAGCCTTTATTTATTCTTTGAACTACATAAACCATGCCTGCTCTAAGCCTGAAAAACAATGAATCTACCTTTGATAGTTTGAGAAAATACTTTGGTGGAGAGTTACATTTAAAGGAGAAAATTTGTTTCATGATGAACTGTATTATGTTTGCTCTGTTTGATCAAAGAAGAAGAACTAGAAAGAAGAAGAAAGATAGTAAAAAGAAAGAAAGAAAGAAAAAAAAACAAAAGAAAAAGAAGTCACTAAGCGGAGTATGTATCACCTCAGATTTTGTTAAAGGAATTGTTGGTATTACTTCAGTAATTACAGCAACAATCATGCCACAAGTATGAGCATATTGCCAAGAAAGAGTTATGATTTGAATCATGTGGGTATCTCTTTTAGTATTCTTTTCACTAAGTATTTTCCCAGTTTACTTTGATTTTTCATATCCAATTCTTTCTTAACCCTCACCCTGTGGCCTATTATTACAACCTTATTAAAGACCTTTTGATCTCTGATTTTGGTGTTGACTACATTAGTGGAGAGGATTTCTGAAAATTGAATTTATGGGGTTAAGTTTTAAGAGAATTCTTATAATTTTGGTTGTTCTATTTTTATCTGAGTTTGCAGGTGGTTTGAGGTTAAATTAACTATATCACACACACACTCAAGGTCTTAGCTTTAGGTTGAAGTAAACGCCTAACTCTTGCTTGACAAATTGCAAAATTTTTGATTGATTTTCTTGCTATCTTTGATGTTAAAAGAGTAAGATACTAGTGATGAAATTTAAATTCATAAAAACTTGGTGAGTGATGATACTTCTCTTTGGGGTCGAGTTGATATTGCCTAAACTATCATTTGCTTTTCCTTTTGTTTGAGGACAAACAAAGTTGTAAGTTTGGGGGTATTTGATGACTTGCAAAATTTCGTATTGCAGATTTTACAAGATCGCTCGAGCGGAGGCTTTTGGCCGCTCGAGCGAATTCAGACAGATTCAAACGCTCGACTGCCGCTCGACAGTGAGCTCGAGCGAGGTGCAGGAAAACAAAGATCACTCGAGCGAAGACATTGGCCGCTCGAGCAAAATCAGGCAGAGTCGAACGCTCGATGTGCGCTCGACACCCCACTCGAGCGAACATCGTATTTTGACAGATCATGGGTTTTCCGCCGTCACACCATATAAAAGTGATTTTTCACTCTATGGCCGTACCTTTTGACTGGAGAACACTTTTTGGGACAGAAAAACACAGCTAGAAGGATTCAATTAATCTGTTTTGGAGAGGGAATTCCATATATTGCACGTATGTTGGAATCATACACGAGCACAGACGGGAGAAAAACATTGAATCATTTCCTTGAGTTTTTGAAGACGAGTTGCGGCTGCGAGGAGTATTTTTCAGCGTTTATTTTCTTCCAATATTCTCAGAACAATTATGGTGAATTCGTTTATGCTGAATTCCATTTCTAGCATGAGCTAAATTTTATTTATTCTAGGAAAACGATGTAACCTAGTTCCGAACTATACTTGATTGTTTATGCTAATTTAAGGCAATTCTCTCTTTGTTTATCTGATTTATTCTGAGTTTATACTTTTAATTAACTGGCCATTGATTAGATGATATTTAATCTTGTGATTTGCTATCGAAAGAGGGAATCATAGGGTAGATCTTGAATATTTCAGCATAGGTGAATATAGAGATTGAAAGACTTGTATGAACCTATGTAGTATTTAAATCATTGGTCTTATTGCTTTCTTGCTTTATTAATTTGCATATTCTTGTGTGAATTGATGAATAAGAATAATTTCTAATTGACTATCGAAAGAGGCTGTTGGATGAATTAGAGATTTGCTAATGAACAAAAAGAATTAAATTAAATTAGCTGGATGAGAAAATCATAGTGAAGAATTAGGTGAAATCGATTTCCTAGAAGTTTTCTTTCCCATTAATTTGATCTTCGAACGTCAGTTTTATTTTCTTTGCGTATTTCTCTTTGAGTTGATCTTAGTTTAATTTGCAACTACAAAAATCTTAGTGATTCCTCTAGATAAAATCGAGATTAGTATAATTTTGGTATTTGGCAAAAGTAAGGTATCAATCCTTGAGGATGATTCTTTTCTTATCACTTTATTATCAAACTACGATACTGTGCACTTGCAGTTTTGCACCGATCACCTAACCCTTAGCAAGTTACCAATAAACCTAACATGCATATAACAATATGTAATATTTACAACGAATAATTTTTTTCTTAAGCAATACTATGCACCAGATATAAAATATCCCAAATTAACATAAGCATACTTCATAAACATATAACAATTGACATCCAAAAGTTATAATACTTGTCCAAAATGTCTATAACGTCATTAGTACTTGAGATGGGGCTCCTCATGTACAAAATAAAACTAACACAATAACGATTAGGCCAGCCTAAGAAGTAGCTCGTGCAACTCGGCTAGGATGGCCATAATTCTATCCAAAAACTATAGCATTGACGTGATGAGCTCCTCGTGGTTGAGTTGTGGTCCAGTTGACCTCATTCAGATGTCTCCTAATCCTGATACATGGTCTATCATGTAGCGGGAATGGTAGTTGGAACTACCAAGTGATATTTGATTATAAATCTTAGCAAGTTAACAATTAAATTAAACTAACAGTTTACAAATGCATGCATGATAGTAAAAAGATATGAATGCTGAACATGAATGAGTGTAACATGAATTGGCAAATAGCATGACATGCATGACATAACCTGGAAATTGACATGAACTAGACTGAACCTTAATTGAACTGAACTTGAAACTGGACTGAACATGAACTTGGAATCTTGTTCCTATAAATAAACTAGTTAATTAAACATGACATGTGGATGCTACATAGGTCCTCTTGAGCTATATGCCCATATCGATACCATATCAAATCATAGGTATCTATATCTTCTGTGAGTACTTTAATATACGCATTATACCACAAGTATCTGCACTAGTTGTGAGTACATAATGTACACATCCTGTAACATGTATTTACGCCTGCTCGAGTGCATATAACATGAACATGAACTGTGCTTGGCATTATCAGCATTTGTGCCTAACTTCGCTCTAGTGACCAGTTACTTAGGTCCCATTCGAAGCCTTTGACGGTACTTTGTCAATTCAGAAAATTTCACACTTGTTTAAATACTCCAGCGTGAACAATTGAGTTCCATTAGGATATTGACCCATCTTAGAAGTTGGGATCGTGATAAATATAAAAGACTTAAGTGACTTGAAAATACTGTTTTTCTTGATGAACTCCATACTCGAGACATGATGCAGTGTGAAATGAAAAGACTAATAACATTGCATGACATGACGTACAACAGTTAAACACAAAATGACATGATATACAACAGTTAAATATGGCACGACAGTTAAATATGGCACGACATGACATAACATATAATAGATAATGGAATTAGTATGTTAATCATAAGAAAATATAAAACTATTTTATATATTAAGATTTTTGTGAATTATTTTAAAATTATCAAGTCTAATTACACTACTAGTTATGAATTGGAAATGAAGATATGTTAAAGAATAATTATATGATATTAGTATAAAATAGAATAATTGTTAAATATTTTTTCATAGTTTTTATTTAATTAAGTATAATATTATGGCACGTTCTCTAGAAAATTAGAGACGTTTAATAATTCGTATAGGTAATAAGCTACGAAGTGAGACTCAGGAAGCAACACAGCAAGATAAGTAATTTGATCACAAATTAGGATCATCATAATTTAGCTTATATAAATTATTATTAAAGTCAATTCTTTGATAGCCACTTTTTATGTATCACTCATGTCATATGCAAGCATGTCACCTAGCATAGCATACGATCATGTCATTTAGCATCATGTTCAAATTTAGAAATTTACATTTATTTATATCAGAATGTATATCATGTATCTCACATCACATAAGACATATAAGCTATTTCAATTTCAATTGCAAGATAAGATAAGATCAGTTCATCAAATGGCCATTAGGATGCATGGTACCAATATAGTTTCAGACTAGATGTGTAAGCCATAGACTCAAGTATGGTCCACCATAGTATGCCAAAATACTATTAACGGCTTCCTTTGTTGCAATGAGACGTGGGGCTGGCGCACAACCTCACACACAAGGTAAGTGTGTTGGCCAATCAGATAAGTCAGAAATATTTAGTTAATTCAGATAAATCAAGACACATCATACATAGCATAAGTATAACCAGTCATGATTTTTAGGCTCCCAGCATGAAAAATTTTATGAAAACCTTATGTTTATTATGCTTACGTTGTGATAGGTTCCTTACTAAATTTTCGACTCATTTTAGTTTTGTTTCATATTTTTAAACCACACAAGTCAGGACGATGATCAGTGCGAGCAAGCGGGCCAGGTATAGACAGAGCAATTAGATTTAGTTCCAGGCTTTTTTTTATTTGTTATTTAGTTAATTTATTAATTATGAAATCTCTTGCCTGACTATATATGTCCTAAAGCACATGACATTCCTAATCTTAGGGAATGGGGTATTACAGGTCTATTGCTGAATTTATAATAAACATGTAAGAGTATGTTTTAAGCATGATTAGAGGCTTGATGTTTGTTTTGATTCATGATTTGCTACGGTATGTTGGATTTAATGCTTGGATTAAGTTAAAACTTGAATATGAGGTATATGGATGTCTTGTTTCAACATTTATTGCATGTAAATAAAGGATTTAGTCTCTATGATTCAAGTTAAAAGCATGCAAGTTCCGGTTTCTATGATTTCCTTGTAAATCAAGTTTCATTTGTTGAGTTTTATGATTCTTGCTGTTAGTCAAGCATGCTATCAACTAGGTTTGAATGATGAACATGTTAGAAGGGAAACTTGTGGACTTTTGGATTCCATGGAAAGTTGAAAGGAAAGTATTAAACTATAAACACCAAGATTAGGTTCGATTTGATCTAATCTTGATATTTTGTGTTATTCTTAGAACATATCTCATTTTAGGTTACGCTACACTTATGTTACACGCGACATTCTGTAAGTTAACTTCTAACTTATTGTATTTTTAAGTGTGTAAGATGGTAAGGTGCTTTATTTATATTCATGTTTTACTTTATGCTTAATTAATTTTTTTGTAACAGGCCATGCCATGTGATTTTAAACCTGTTACATGAATCTCTATTACATACAATAAATGTCATGTCATAAGCATACAAGTAGGTCAAGAAAATATTTCTAAGTCAAGCATGAATCTTTTCATTTTATCACGACCCCAAGTACTATGATGAAAGATTATCATAGTGGAACTCTCCCATCCATTCTGGAGTATTTTAAATGGAGTGAAATCTCTTGGGTCGACAAAGTACCATCAATAGATTTTGAATGGGATAGTAACTGGTTCCTGGAGTGAAGTCAGGCACCAAACACTGTTGGGTGACGAAACATGCTACAAGTACAAGTGAAGGATTTACCTACAAGTAAGGTCTTCATGAATGACATACTCATAGTTGGTGTAAGGACATGTGATGTGATGCAGTACCAGTAGGAGCACATGGTCTATGGGGAGTCATGGAGCATCCATTTTCAAGTAATCAAACATGTACATGTATGGATGTCTCATGTTCATGAAAGCAAGTTTGCCATGTTCATGTGAAGTTATTATGTTTCCAAGTCATGTCATGTTTATATCAAGTTATGATGTTTCTAAGTCATGTCATGTATAAGCAAGTTCATGTTCATCAAGCATACATGTCACGTTACTATCATGCATGCTTATTTATATTATTAGTAGTTTAGGGGCTTTACTTGTAGAGATTTTGTAGACCGCACTGTGATAGTTCCAACTACAATTTCTACCGAAATGGTAGACAATGTGTCAGGGAGCAAAGGATCAACGCACGACTATTTGGATGAGGCTAAGTAGGCCGAGAAAGAGCCCCAGAGATATTTTGGAGTTGATCCTCTAGTTCCTGGATACTATTGTAGAGCTAATAGCAAAGCTTCGTGAATGACTTGGTGTTTAGTTTAGCTTAATATTATGTCTGTAACTATGGAGATCTATCTCTATTACTATGTTGTTTTGATTACAAACTTTTTAGAGTATGATATTACTTTTGATACGTGAATATTAATGGATAATTGTTTATGTTTTGGAATTAGCATTCTAGGACATTGTGTATTGATAAAAAAAAAAATTATTTGCTACGAATGCATTCTTAACTGTCATGAATGGGGGTATGTGACCATGTGTTGCATGTCCCAATACTTCAAGCTCCATCAAATCCCAAGCAGAGTTTGGGGGCATCACAACATGACAGTTGTGTGACTAAATACTATATTGCATGGCTATTTATTTTAAAGAATGAAAGGTAAGACAAGGTTAATGTAAAGAAAATAATTTGAATGACTACATATGTTTGATGAGGCTAATGAATGACCATATGAGGATGAGGATAATACCATAAGGTTGGGACAGATGGCAACATTGGAATGCATCACTGGTGGTCACCTAGTGATGATCCGTTCCCGAGGTTCGATTCTATTATGCTAGCTATAGCTAGAACAATTGATCTCAATGGTCGCCAATTGTACCATATGGGGGTTAACAACATGCAAATGGCCACTAAAAATGAGGTGAAGGTAACAAATGATTAATGATTGAGGATAAGGAAATAAATGTTTATGCTTTGAGTTTCAGGTAAAAAAATATTTCTTAACACTTTGAGGTTAATGTTTTATTTTAGCTTAAAATGTAAGTTTCCTTAAAGAACAATGGTTTTTAAATGAAAACCTTATGCTTATATTATGTTTACTGCATGATATAGTTCTTACTGAGTATTTGACTCATTTTAACTATTTTAAATGTTTTTCCACGCCAGGTGAGGTAGGTTTTGAGGATGTTGCAAGCGAGGATGTTGTCCAGGATGTTGACATTGGCGATGAGGCTTGAGGCTTAGAGAGATGATTTTGATTTTTAATTTACTACTAATGATTTTCGTTTCCACTACGCACATACTATAATACTATTATATTTTAAATAAGTGCTATTGAACAAGATGTTTATTTTGTTTGGTTTATTTTATTAAAATATTTAGTGAGAACTTTATTTATAGTATCTTTTATACCTGGTGCAAAGTATGTATGTTTTAAGGTTAGTATAGTATCGGGTTCAGCTTTAGAGGATGGGGTGTTACAAGTTGCTACTCTTGCTTTTGTGTTTATATGTAAATTGTTGCTAGACTAGTAGTACAATAGGCTATTTTTTGATTCCTGTGTTATAGTTGCTATTAGGAACTACTATAATTGTTGTTAGACTAACTCCCGTGTTTAATTTTTTTAAACAAATTATTAGATGATTTGATTGAATTGAATTCATTGTAAGATGTCTCAATTAGTTTGCAACCTGGGAAAAGTAGAGTGAAGCAGACGAAAACCTCAAATGTGTGGGGTTTCTTTGAGATGATTCCTAATTCTGATAAAGATGATGTCAAGCCACGGGCTAAGTGCAAGATGTGTGGTGTTGCATACTTGGCAGCGAGTAAATGTGGAACAAAAAATTTGAAATGTCACATTGAAACATGCCCTAGAAGAAACTCACGAGATATTGGTTAGATGGTGTTTTGTCAAAATAGTATATTAGGCCCTATTTGGATTGCAAGATGCTCTCATATGATCTATCTCTTCCGATCTCATCTCATCTAATCTCATATCAACATCCAAACACTACAGACATAAACACTTTTCAATTTCAAATCTTCAACCTTTGATCTAATCATTATTTAATCATTAGAACTTTCCCAAGCTTCCAAACAAAATCGTAAAAAATAATTCAGCTTTTTCAATCTCAAAACCAAAATTGTATTTTAATAATATTTTACCTTTACAATATTTTTATTCAACTTTTTTTTTTCAAAATCTCATAAAACATCTTAACTCAAACAATTTCACTAATATTCACAAATTATTTCACTACTATTCAAAAACTATTTCACTACTATTCACAAATTTCTCATCTTATCTCAACATCCAAACGAGGCCTTAAGGCTGTGTTTGGTTAGCCAACCCAACTCAACTCAACTCATCTCATCTAATCATTACAACTTTTCCAACTTCCAACACAAGATATGATAAACAATTCGATTTTTTAAAATTCCAATTCAACTTTTTCAAATCCTAAAATAATAATAATATTAATAAATATTTTAAACTTTCATTTCAACGCAATCCACTATCCAAACTGGCCTAAAAGTAGCTTGAGCCTTTAAATCATCTTAAATCGTTGGTCTACCTTCCAATCTTGTGAGACAAGCTTTGACCAAGACTAACTTTCCTTCTTAAATTTGATTGGTTCTTCTTTATGCTTATGAGATAAGTTTTGACTAAGTCTTAAAGTGAATTATCTTCCCCTTTCTGTCGACTACCTTATAGCTTATGAGGTAAGTTTAATTAAATAGCCCAAGTCTTTATTTCCCTTCCAAACCATCGGCTACTTCAATAAGGAAGGAAATCTTTTCTTCTCTTCTTCCTCCAAAGCCAACGTCACTTCCTTCTTTTCTTCTCCTCTTCAAGAAATCAAACTCCTCTCATTTTCTTCAAGTTTTGTACCTCCACTTTACCTCATGAAAGAATCTAGGAGCTTAAGGTAAAAATTCTATTTTAACTCTTTTGATTTTAATGTGATTTTGGAAGCTAACTAAATTGTTTAGCTTATGTTTTGATGTTGTGTTTCGTATATACATATATATGCCTTGTTTTGAGTGACTGAATATGTATGGGCTGTTTTATTGTGGTGACTTTCATATATATATAAATATTTATGGAATGTTTTGAGTAACCAAATCTATAAGGAGATTGTGTTGGTGTTGTGCTTTTATGTATATTTGAAATAAAATAGGGTTTTTAACAAATGAACTTATTTAAAATCTTAAATGATTCTTGGAATAAATTTGGTATGAGTATTTGTGTAGAGAGTTTATTTTGAAAGTAGTGTTATATTTTCTTTCTTAGGAGGCTAGAAGTGTTAGATTATTTTGGCTACATGCAATCCTATAAACTTGTTTTAAAAATGGGTATTAAATGATTTAATTATAAATTTTGATGTTAAGGATTTGAATTACTTAATGGGCTATTCTAGTTATTTCTATTTTATGCTTAACTAAATAATATGTGTTAACTAGGTTAAGTATTTTCTTATATTATTATTGTAAATGTTAGACGAGAGGTTAGTTAATTAAGATAACATTAATGGTAGAAATGACGTTAAATTTTAATATCGTGGCTTTCTCTTTTAAAAGGAGGGCTAAAGAAATATTGGATAAGTATTAACACGCTTATGTTATTTATTGGAATAGGACTTATATTGACGATTGGAAGTATCGATGAGCATAGAGGTAAGTAGCTATGACCATACTTCTTACACACAAAGCTCTCTTATGAAAGAATGTCTCTCTCTCTCTTCAAATGTTCTTGTAAATAAATTGCAAAGGTATATATTATGTACAAGCCTTTCTTGGTAGCCCCTGTTAAGCACCCTATCGATTATAATTGTTTGTATGTGTATAAGGTGATGCATGCACGTAAATGCTAAGTCATGAGATTTTCATACATGCTTTCTCAAAGTATTAACGTCTTTTTTATACGTAGCATGACATGAAATACTCTTTTTCAAAAATAAATGCATATGCATCGAACTAAGAAAAGCTAATGAAAATGTTTAATTGCAAAGAATTGAAAAGAATGTTAAGGTATAAAAATACATAACTACATGAAAAATGATGTTTAAGCACATTTTTTTAAATGACGTTTTTCCATGAATGTACTGTTAAATGAAAAGGACTAAAAGTAAAGGACTGAATGGAAGAAAGAAAGGACTGAAAGGAAATAAATGTTTTAATATATGAAACTACGTAAATGCCATGACTGATAAATGAATGATGGTACCAAAGAAATGGACAGATTGCAATGCCGGGTTAGTAGTACTGGTAGTGCACCTAGTACTGCACCCTGACGAAAAGGGATTCCTAACCCACGGCCATAGGCAGAATCAGGTCCAAAAGACTGCTAATCCTAACACACGGGGCGTAATAGTGTGTACTAGCCAAATGAAAGTGAAAGATGAAAGTAAAAATATGTATGAAAGTATTATGTAAATGTATGTATGAAAGTATGATTTAAAAATATGCATGAAAGTATGATGTAAATGTATGTATGAAGGTATGATTTAAACGTATGCATGAAAGTATGATATATATGTATGCATGAAAGTATGATTTAAACGTACGCATGAAAGTATGAAGTAAGTATGTGCATAAAGGCATGACTAAACTCTTAACTGTTATGCATAAAAGTATTGTTTAAATGTTTATACATGAAAGTACGGTTTAAATGTTTATGTATGCAAGTTTTCTAAAGAAAAGGTTAGATGATTAATGACCGGTGCAAAACTGCAAGTGCACAGTATCGTAGTTTTATAGTAAAGTAATAAGAAGAGTATCGTCCTCAGGGATTGGTACCTTACTCTTGCCAAATACCAAAATTATACTAATCTCAATTTTATCTAGAGGAATCGCTAAGGTTTTTGTAGTTGCAAATAAAACTAGATCAACTCAAAGAGAAATAAGCAAAGAAAATAAAACTGATGTTTGAAGATCAAATTCAATAGGGAAGAAAACTTCTAGGAAATCGATTTCACCTAATTCGTCACTATGCTTTTCTCATCCAGCTAATTTAATTTAACTCTCTTTTATTTATTAGCAAATCTCTAATTCATCCAAAAGCCTCTTTCGATAGTCAATTGGAAGCGATTCTAATTTATCAAATCACACAAGAGTATGCAAATTCAATAATCAAGAACGCAATAAGACCAATGATTTAATCACTACATAGGTTCATACAAGTCTTTCGATCTCTATACTTACCTATGCTGAAATATCCAAGATCTACCCTATGACTCCCTCTTTCGATAGCAAATCACAAGATTAATAATCATCTAATCAATGGCCAGTTAATTAGAAGCATTAAATTCAGAATAAATCAGATAAACAAAGAGAGAATTGCATTAAATTAGCATGGACAAACAAGCATAGTTCGGAAATAGGTTACATCGTTTTCCTAGAAAGAAGAAAATTTAGCTCATGCTAGAAATTGAATTCAACATAAACGAATTCACCATAATTGTTCTGAGAAGATGGGAAGAAGAAAATAAACACTGAAAAATCCTCCTTGCAGCCTTAACTGGTCGTCAAAAGCTCAAGGGAACGATTCAACGCTTTTCTCCCGTCAGTGCTCGTGTATGAATCCAACGTACGTGCAATAAATTGGAATTCCATCTTCAAAACAAATGATTTGAATCCCTCTAGCTATGTTTTTCTCTCCCAAGAAGTGTTCTCCAGTCAAAACTCGCGGCTCTAGAGTGAAGAATGGCCTTTTATATGGTCCCACGGCGGAAAACCTAAAATCTGTCAAAATACGATGTTCGCTCGAGCGGGGTGTCGAGCGCGCGTCGAGCATTCGAATCTGCCTGATTTCGCTCGAGTGTCCTATCGAGCGCACATCGAGCGTTCAACTCTGCCTGATTTCGCTCGAGCGGCCAATGTCTCCGCTCGAGCGATCTTCGTTTTTCAGCAACCTGCTCGAGCTCCCTGTCGAGCGGCAGTCGAGCGTTTGAATCTGCCTGAATTCGCTCGAGCGGCCAAAAGCCTCTGCTCGAGCGAACTTGTAAAATCTGCAATATGAAATTTTGCAAGCCATCAAATACCCCCAAACTTACAACTTTGTTTGTCCTCAAACAAAAAGAAAAACAAATGATAGTTTAGGCAATATCAACTCGACCCCAAAGAGAAGTATCATCACTCACCAAGCTTTTATGAATTTAGATTTCATCTCTAGTATCTTACTCTTTTAACATCAAAGATAGCAAGAAAATCAATCAAAAATTTTGCAATTTGTCAAGCAAGAGTTAGGCGTTTACTTCAACCTAAAGCTAAGACCTTGAGTGTGTGTGTGATATAGTCAATTTAACCTCAAACCACCTGCAAACTCAGATAAAAGTAGAACAACCAAAATCAGAAGAATTCTCTTAAAACTTCACCCCATAAGTCAAATTTTCAGAAATCCTCTCCACTAATGTAGTCAACACCAAAATCAAAGATCAAAAGGTCTTTATTAAGGTTGTAATGATAGGCCACAGGGTGAGGGTTAAGAAAGAACTGGATATGGAAAATTAAATCAAACTGGGAAAATACTTAGTGAAAAGAACATTAAAAGAGAAACTCACATGATTCAAATCATAGCTCTTTCTTGGCAATATGCTCATACTTGTGGCATTATTATTGCTGTAATCACTGATGTAATACCAACACTTCCCTTAACAAAATTTGAGGTAATTCACTTTCCGCTTGGCGACTTCTTTTTCTTTTCTTTTCTTTTTCTTTTTCCTCTTCTTTTTTTTTTTTT